>NC_140947.1:39573147-39583147 GCF_014529385.1 Adiantum capillus-veneris
GTCAGGATGTGAAATGAAAAGAGTCTCGCTAACCCAAGAGAACACTAAGGGTTTCCTTTAGAAAGCCAAAAAGAGAAAAAAGTTCTAACATATCAAATATCATCCCAATCAAAAGAGATGAATGAGACAGTGCTTGAGAAGTTGCAAAGGATGTCAAAACTCGCTTTCATACTAAATGTTGGGTTCATAGTTGCAAGAATTCACATATAGCTTGGATGAGAAGGAGTGTAGGGCTAGGTTGCCTTAGCACAACATCCTATATCTCTATCAAGAGCCGTTGGCGACCCACATTGAGGTTCATCACATGATCACTCTCCAATCATCAACGATAAAGGCCTTCAATAAAGAGTGACAAAATTGACTACAACGCAAAGAACAAGGTGATTTCGATTTACTTTGTATCTATGAACCGATTTACATTCCGATATTGTTACAAAAAAAGCTAAGGTGAGTTTCTTATCTACATACTTTCACGGGTTGCCACCCAAACTGCTCCCCCTAGAAATGCGCTGATTACTTCCTATAGATGGTTAATAAGCTTGATCCCATTGTCGAGCTGTCTCCTCATTTTCTCTCCATCAGCTTTACATTCATCGATCATTTTCTGCAGGTGGGAGTAAGAAAATTTTGTTCTCTACTTAATACAATTCTTTTAATACAATTCTCGAGCTCTTTATGGAAAAAAGGAAAAAAAAAAGAACAAGGTGATTGGCTAAATGTTTGTAGAAAAAGACAAGGATTTCATGCGTTTCCATGGAGAATATGACAATGTGCAAGAAAACAAAAAGTGACTCCACGATCTTTAAGTGTCAAGTTTGATGAATCCTCAAGATCCACCTTTTGAATCCTCAAGTGAACGCTTCTGCGCTGCGAATGAAAACTTCGTTTCACTATATGCACCTCATTATGTCCAAGTAGAACATAATGCTTAAGGTCTACATCCAACAAGCAAAAAAGAGAACTTTAACATTATGCTATGATTCTAGAAGATAATCTTTTGGGTGCCTTTTGTAGGTAGAGACCTGAGAGTGATAGCACGAAGGGTTTCATATACCGAATTCAAAAGAAAGGCAGGATCATTGCTCATGAGGACCATGTGAGGGAACTTTTCTTGCATCATATTCCAATATTCCGCACTTTATTGGAGCCGTCTACGTGCAGACTTTCAAACCAACTCCGAGTGCACATTCAGCTCAACGAGGGTGTGGAGTTGGGCTTAGTGCGCTTCCCCCTTCGTGGACAATTAGAATCATGAATATCCAAAAACCGTGCACGCATGCTTGCCTTTTTCCATGGTCAAGGTCACTCATGACACATCGAATCTTTTTTTTTTTTTTTTTGGCAAAACTCACAGTTGTGAGTGTTTTGATTAGAAAGAGAACAGAAAATTACAAATCAATCTCAAGCCTGGGCTTGAGAATGACACATCGAATCTTCATTGTTAAAAATAAAAAACCGCCCTTAAAAGCTCTTTTCCTCTCTATGCAACATGAATACATGGTTGTTGTAATTCAAATAGATAATATCGTGTTGTTTGCATGCTAACAATGCCCTCAAGATTGAGAAACCAATGGTCGGCATGAGAGAAAGAGAGATACAAAAACAAGGTGAAGATTTCATGACGGCCTCGAGAAGCCAACACTTTTGTTGTAATAAATTGACTAATTATTAGCACACATTTTACATGTTAATAGTCTATGTTGGGAAAAAATATGTCTCAACTTAATATTGTACCATTTTCAATTTCAAAAATGCCGGCTAAGAGCAAGGGGAAAAGGAGAAATTCCATCCCAAAATAGACAAAAAATAGTGTAAAAACTTGAAAATGCAAATTCAAGAAAAGGAATTTTGTATGTCTAAAGAAACGATTTTTCTCGAACACTTTGAGAGAGAGAGAGAGAGAGAGAGAGAGAGAGAGAGAGAGAGATAGATATGCACAAGAGCGCGCGTACACACACACACACACTCATTTTCATAATGAAATTGTTCAAATCAGTACAATAAGGTTTGAAATGACTTGAGATGTCACCAATCAAAGTTAATGAGCATAATAAGACTCGAAATGACTTGAAATGTCACCAATCAAAGTTAACGTGATGGTGACCATTGGATGGTGAGAGGTGCAAACAAAACTTGCACGTTTTCTCTACCACTCTCCTATGGACTTCTTGGCCAAAAAAGAGAGCAAGCGTGATAGGGAGATATTATTCTTTGTACATGTATCTATACTAAGTATAATGGGGGAAGGGATTCCGGCCCCTCCCCTAGACACGTGGTGCTACAAGCTTCATCCGGCTAGTGCTGTCTGCAACCCGGCAGCACATGTGACACAGTGCGTGACACACACACACACAGAGAGAGAGAGAGAGAGAGAGAGAGAGAGAGAGAGAGAGAGAGAGAGAGAGAGATGACAATTAGTGCACAAATGTCGGCCTCCATTTGTGGGTGTCCTCGGCCTCCACCACAATCACCCTCGGGTTGTCCCCACCTCTTCTATTCCTTCCGTCACAGGCCCTCTCATGTGCACTGCAGGTGAAGAAGATGCAACTCGCATGCCCTCTCATGTGCACTCCAATTACCTACAGGTGAAGAAGATGCAGCTCGTTGCAGGTGAAGAAGAGGCACTCGTCATACTGCTTGCATGCCGAGGTCAAAGAGAGGGCAAATCACTCCGTAAGAGCAAGCTGACTAGAGGGCACCAAAATAAGGTGCAACTAACCACTGCCAATAGGGGTAGGACGTATGGAAAGCAGCGAAGAAAAGAGAGAGATGGAAGGAGCAGACACTAACCGAGGTAGTGCAAAGATGGGAGAATACAAGGTGGAAAGAAGCTTTGCATTGTTGCATTCGGGGTGGCGCGCAGCTACTCACACACGACCAGGGGACAAAAGTACACATGCAAGGACGGCCTCCATCGCCATGTCTCTGTATCAGCTGACCATCCACAGCTATGGCTCTCATGATCACCTTCCTCTTCTCCCCTCCATTCCCAAACCACGGCTCTTTATCTTCAGTCCCTTAGATTCTTCTCCTTTTTTGCGATATTTGACATGCACTTCGTTTTGTTGCTGTGATGGCTGCACCCCCCTCTTGATGAGTCGGTTCTCTATCCTAGCCGACTCTGATGGAGAAGGTGGTGTTGGAGAATTAGGATTCAAGGGGCGTGGTAGTGGTGGTGGAGAAGAAAGGATAAGGGAAGGCCTCATCCCGCACAACAACCCTATCCTAATCTGTAGTATCCATGGCAGATCTTCCTCCGAAACAGATCTGCAGTAGTTGCATAACAACTCCCGTCAGCTCAAGAGCTTCAATAGCACGCCTGAGCATGTCATCCATGACATTGTAAGTGGGCTTGGCTATGTTTTCCCTTTCCCAATGCGCACACTTGAGCTTCCTACAACTTCAAACTTCCATGCTATTTGAGAGCTCTAGACCCTTCACGTGCCCAACAATATGGTCGTCTGCTGGCCCCTTTTGACTTCTTTTTGGTGCTCACAAGTTAAGGGAGTCGGGATCTCAAAAGACACTAGCTCGTAGTGAGGATCCAAAGCAACCACTAATGGATGCACACACACACACACACACACACACACACACACACACACACACACACACACACACAGGCCTTGCTACCAAGCAACTATGATAATCAAGAATCTCCTGTTGGTTATGGCGATCGCAGTAGCAAGGATGCCCATGCATGAACTGCGGAAGGCGCCCTGCTCACCAGGTTCTTGAGCTCCTCCCCCATGCACAGTAGCAAGGATGCTCATGTATGAAGTGCGGTAGGCGCCCTGCTCACTAGGTTCTCGAGCTCCTCCCCCCTTGCATTCTCATAATCTCTCTGTCTCTCTCTCTCTCTCTCTCTCTATCTCTCTCTCTCTCTCCTCATCTTCTGTTTATGTTTATGTGATTGCATTGATCTCCAATCTTGACTATTGAAATAGTATTGGAATTATTATGGATGTGAACATTCGTTTCCTTCAAAACTATTTAAAGGCTTCAAAGTCTGAACAATCTACTCAGCTTGCAAATTAGATTTGTCATCAATTTCTAAAAATGTAAGTGCTGCCATTCTCAAGTACCTGTCATGCCCATCGTTATCTTTTTAAAGTAAAAGCAAACATGAAGATGCTGCTTCAAAATGAGACATACCAAATTTTAGTAGACAGTGAAATGCAAGAAGGTTATTCTGTGCAATCTAACTAACGAAAACATGTTGTGTGATGGTCTGCAAAAGCATTCAAAGCAGCAAATGGCCATGTAAGCGAAGGAATAGACAAGTGTGCCAACACGTCTCATGGTGATTTTAATGTGAGCACAACTTGCAACTTATGATTGAATTCATGTTTGTGCTAACCTTGGAATGTAAGATCTATCAACATCGGCAATATTGGTTGTTCGTGGTTGATCAGTTACGCACTAAGATATCGTGTGGAATGGAGCTCGCAAAATGGTGCTCTGCAATGCAAATTCGACAACAAGTATAGTTGTCATAAGCATACATAGGTTGTGCTTCTACCTCGCACAAATGCAAAACGTTGTGTGCCAAAGCCACTATATCATAGTGCATTTGTATCGTCAATGCTTCTACCTCACACAAATGTAAAATGCTATGATGTAGTGGCACTTGCCATGTAGACAAATGATATTGGCAGCTGAAAGAAGGGCAGCTAGATTCAAAAGGCTATGGAAAATGTTTAGAGTTTGCACATGTGTGTCATAGTCTCCTCAATGTTCATTTTCCTGTTTGTATGTGACTTTGCTAAGAGTCGAAAGGCCTCGGACAAGTGTAATGCTAACATACTGAGTTGATGCTTTTATGATATTTTCAGTATAGTAGGGGAGCTATTACTTTACTTTAGTATCTTACTAATATAATGCATAATATGATGTCCACGGAGACCGACTCTTTAAATTCAATTTTCATAATTGTGCCTGTCAATCCATGTGCGCACATGTTCTCCATGAAATGTGAGAATTTCATGATGTGCTCAAAGAGACCTCTCTCTCTCTCTCTCTCTCTCTCTCTCTCTCTGCGTGTGCGATGCGATATATGCCATTGGGACATTGGCTGGGATTCTCATTGATTGTGCACTTTATTCCCCTAGCAATTTTGCATCGCCACATGCGATGCCGCCGTCATCATTATGTTGCTGTAGTTGTTAATTTAAGTCAATCTTGCGCTCTTTACTGCTTGATGTAATTCTACAATGTCACAAAAGAAGAGCTTGCACCAATTCACCCATTGGCAAAGTTTCTTTGTTTCAAGTCCATAGTTTTCTTCACATAATGGTAGGGTCTCTTAACTCTCTCTTGATTGCCATTTTTTGTGCCATGCAATCAGATAAGTTTGAAAACAAAGAATCGCAAAGGGCGAGAATACAAGATTCTGTGATTTGCATAGAGATGGCTACAATTACTGAAGGGTACTTATTTATATGCTAGAATTTGATACCGACACTTTTACAAGACCTACTTTTAGCCTATCCTAATAGGTGGTCATCACATATATTTGTATTTCATCATGAGTTCAATTAGCCTTTATGTATTAGCTTCATGCTTTAATTAGCACTCTTATGAATCTTTACCAAGTGTAAGTATGTACCCGAAAAGTTGTCATAATAATCAATATCTAATTCTCCTAAATGATTTTCTCATGCTAAACTGATCATTTAATATGGGGAAGTGCCAGGGGAGAAAAAGCTAAAATATTGGTTAAGCTAGCAGACTGGCCACAGTAAGGATCCAAAGGAGGGAAAATAGTGATCGAAAGGGGGGGCCATTGTAAAAGAGCCATGTGCAACAATGGGCTTAAAAGACCCTAAGGTTAAGCCCACTAAGACTTCCAAAATGCTAAGGTTCCAAAATTCAAAGGTTGTGTCCAAAGGTCAAACATTGGGGGATTGGATGCTTTGTGTGTGTCCCAAAAGTCTTTAGCAATCCCTAAATAGGAGGGGGCAAGCCTTGCAAGTAGGGGATGAGAGAGAAACACACACACACACACACACACACACACACACACACACACACACACACACACACACACAAGCTCCCTTTACACAAAGGGAATGCGGGACACATGTCAGCTCCCTAGCCCAGATGCCCACAAGGTGTACCTAATTCTTATTGGATGGCCTTGGAGGTGGACCAATAAGAATTAGGCTAGAGTAAATCTAGTTTAATTAATTTAAAAACACTTAAAAAAAGAACCAATAAGAATTAAGCTCTTTAGAAGACTATCGGATAGTCTCCCAAGGGGACCAATGAGCATTCAGCAGCCCAATGGCTTGCCTGATTCCTATTGGCCAAGAGGAAAGGGGTCCAATGAGAGTTTAGTTGAATTAAATAATTACCTAAATATCTCACAAAAGGGGAAAGGGGGACACATGTCAGAAGGCTATCACTTATGCTGCTTAATTACCATTGGTTAAGCCTGGGGAGGTCCAATAGGATGCTAGCAAGAGCAAATAGCAAGAGGGGTGGACCAAGAGAGAGAGGGGGCTGATTCTTCAAAGACATTATCACCTACACACTCACACTAGCTCATATGTGAAGTAAAGAAGACTCTCTCTCTTTCTCAAGCTTTAATGGAAAGCTTATCACCTACTCCAAGCTTGTGAGAAGGGAGGCCTACACCAACAACTGTTGGCTTTGTGATGCAAATCCAACCAAGAGCCAAGCTTCAATGCATGCTCATCTCCTCTACCATGCTAATTACTAAGCTAAGCTTTGATAATATGAGTGAATATGTGAGGAGATGTACATCTTTCTTGTAAGAATACTCCTTCTTCCTCTCAAGCTACTCTCATACCCCGCTAGCTCTCACCATCTTTGAAGGTGCGTGAGGTCTTGGATCTAAGACCGTGAGGGAATTGATGTTGTGTTTGATAAGTGTTTTGCGTAGTGCATGAAGTTTCCATCTTCATTGCACTAGCTAGTATTGAAGGAACACAAGAAATTGTATTGTAAAGTGTCTCTCTTGATGGGAGAAACCATAATACAAAGCCTTTTGGAGGGTGGACCGGCTCCATGCAAATCCGGTCCTCAACTGTTGTCAATTGCTTAATTTCTCTCTCTTTTGAAGTATTGTTCATGCTATCTAACTAGGTGTTATGCTTTTTGTTGCTTTCTCCACCCAAGCACTCTTGTTAATCTCATTAGGAATCTATTCTAATGAAATGCTCAGTATGTTCATGCTATTTTCCGCTACACACAAGTTACTAGGCCATTAAATGTTACATTGGTATCAGAGCACAAGGTTTCTCTTTTCTTGCTCAAGAAGGGAGGTCCTCAAGCTATCTATAAATGGTTGGTACTATTAATTGTATGTGAGTAAGTAGAATAGGGATTTTTCAGCCTTGTAGTGTGCCTGCCTTTGTGCAGTTAACGGGCATCAGCGTCGAGAGCTATGGTCTTAATAGTGGAGTCCTACGGGCCTTGCCTACGACTTAACCACTATTGAGCTATTAGAAGCTTGACAGGAGCCGGTGCTGTTTTGGTGTTGAATGACCCTCTCTTCTATTCCTTGAAATTAATGGTATTCGCGCCCCGGGTACAGTAGCTTGAGTTCTTTTTCTAAAGAGGTAAAGAGGAGTAGCAACTAGGGCTTCAAGTGCCAAAGTACACCTAAAAAGTTTACACCTAAAAGTTGTTAGAATGGCTGACAATAGTAAAGAGAGTGAAATTAAATGTTGATAACTTTCATTTTGCTAATGAGCAAGCTACTAATGATGCCCCGATGCTTGTTAACTATCTTGTTTCTAGGCTTCATCCCTCCAAAGTGAAGTGCAACGGCAGCTTTGTGCTCATGGGATTCTCCAAGCTCCCCACCATGATGAGAGAACACCTAAAAAGCCTCCTTGCGAGACTTCCAAAAGAGGTCTCTCTCCGATTCGGGAAGAAGAAGAGGATCCCTATGAAGGGCTCAGAAATTTTCTCCTTGATGACGCATCTCCTTCTCAAAGGAGAATTTAAGAGGCTCCACCGAAGGAACGAGAAAGAAGTGAGTCTCCCGTCACCTTGATGGAGATGGCTCCACGAAGACAGCGGGCTAAAGGGGGATATTTTTAGGCGAGCTGTTTCTCGCGAGCGCTTTTTGGAATCGGACGAGCAGATTCTTGATTCCAAAAAAAATTCTTCTCTCTCTCTCTCTCTCTCTCTCTCTCTCTCTCTAATTCTCCTCTCCAACTCCCACACTCTCACTTTTCTCCCTTCCCTCTCCCTCTCCCCTCCATGACTCCCACACTCTCACTTTTCTCCCTTCCCTCTCCCTCTCCCCTCCATGACTCCCACACTCTCTCTTCTCTCTCTAATTCTTGTTCTCTTTCTCTCTCCCTTTCTTTTTATCTCTCTAACTCTCTCTACTTTCTCTCTCTAACTCTCTTCCCTCTCTCTCTCTCTCTCTCTCTCTCTCTCTCTCTCTTCTTCTTCTTCTCTCCCCCCTCTCTCTCTTCTTCTTCTCTTCCCCTCTCTCTAACTCTTTCTCTTTGCTCCCTCTCTCCTCTTCTCTCTCTCTCTCTCTCTCTCTCTCTCTCTCTCTCCCCTCTCTACTTTCTCTCTCTAGGTCTCTGTGTCTCTCTAACTCTCTCTTTTCTCCCTCTCTCTCTCTCTCTCTAACTCTCTTCTTCTTCTCTCTCTACTTTCTCTCGCTAACTCTCTGTCTCCTTTTTCTCTCCAACTCTTTGTCCCTCTCTCTCTCTCTCTCTCTCTAACTCTTTGTCTCTCTTTTCCTTCTCTCTTTCTTTCTTTTTCTTCTCTCTCTCTCTCTCTCTCTTCTCGTCTCTCTCTCTCTCTCTCCACTTTCTCTCTCTAACTCTCTCTCTCCCCCCTCCCTTCCCGTCCTTCTCTCTCTCTACTTTTTCTGTCTAACTCTCTCTCTTTCCTATCTCTCTCTCTAATTCTTACTCTCTTTCTCTCCCTTTTTTTTCTCTCTCTAACTATCTCTCTATTCTCTTCTCTCCATAACTCTCTCTCTCTCTCTCTCTCTCTCTCTCTCTCTCTAACTCTTTGTGTCGCTCCCCCTTCTATCTCTACTCTCTTTTTCTCTCTCTAATATCCCTCTTTCTTTGTCGCCCTCTCCTCTTTTTTCTCTCTGGCTTCATTATCTCTCTCTCTCTCTCTCTCTCTCTCTCTCTCTCTCTCTATATATATATATATATATATGTGTGTGTGTGTGTGTGTGTGTGTGTGTATTCACTTTACACTTACATATATATATATATGTGTGTGTGTATGTGTGTGTAAGTGTATATATATTCACTTTACACTTACATATATATATATATATATATATGTGTGTGTGTGTGTGTATGTGTGTGTAAGTGTATATATATTCACTTTACACTTACATATATCTATATGTGTGTGTGTATGTGTGTGTAAGTGTACACACACACACACATACACACACACATATATATATACACACTTATATATATACATACTTATATATATAAATATTTATCTATATTTATATATTCACACACACACATATATATATATTCATTCATGAGCATACATACTTATATATATAAATATATATTTATATTTATATATTCACACACACATATATATATTCATTCATGAGCACACACATATATATAAACACATAAATACACACACACACACACACACACACTGTGGTTAACACTATGGAGTTATATATTTTTTTCCTCCTCATATGGGTTTTTTCCATAAAAAAGAAAACACCCCCCCCCCCCCCCCTCCCCACACACTATTGGCAAAATAGGGCCCTCATTGCTACACTGTGCCACCGACTTTGGTATGAGACAAAATAATAAGGACTCTTTAAAAATCCTCAAACTATCATTACAATGGGAAGGCGGCTCCTTCCACCCTCGGACTGTGTACTGGCACTCTCTCCCCAGGCAGTAATGGATTCTGACGCTTGAGGGGCTCTCACAGCAAGGGGCGGCTCTGCTCTTTCACTTCAGACGCTCAAGAAGCGTGCAAACAAACCTATAAATTCTAAGGTGAG